>NW_026250799.1:0-2124 GCF_024043175.1 Alternaria infectoria
TAAAAATTCTAATATTATTAATATTAGGTATTTCTTTATATTTTAACTTATAAGGCGTTTTAAAATTAATAGAACTATTAGAAGTTCTATTATATAAATAAGTAGTAGTTAATATAGTTTCTCTCTACAAATTCTTTAGTAGATTACTATTAATTAATAAAGCTCTTACTTTATTAAGTAATACTCTATTAATTATTTCTACTGCGCTATTTTGCTTAGAAGTATAAGAACTAAAATATCTAGTATTTATTCCTTTTTTAATTAAATAACTATCTAGTTCTCTAGATTTAAACTTGTTATCTAATTATAGAGCTTTAACTTTATTATTATTAAATATAATATTAGAGTTATTATTACTAGTAGAATTACTAGAATTTTTATTAAAATTAGAATCTAAGCTATTATTTATAGCTTCTAATTCTAATTCTATTATAGTATCTTCTATAATATTAATAATATTCTGTCTAGTTTTTAATAATTTTACTACTAAATATTTAGTAAAACTATCTCTAAAAGTAATATAATATTTAAAACCTCTAAAGGTTTTAGGCCTAATAGGCCTACCTATATCTATATATAATAGATCTAAATAGGCTTCTACTCTAGTACTTGCTTTTATATTGCAATTTTTAGTTAATTTAGCTTATATATAAGTAATATAATTATCTAAATTAACTCTAGTAGTAGAAATATTCTCTAAATTAAAATTTACGCCTAAAGTGTTATCTTATAATTTTTTAATAGCATTAAGATTAATATATTCTAATCTATTATGTAATAGTTCTATAGTATTATTATTTAATACTAATTGCTTACTATTATTAGAAATAATATCTAAGTTAGAATTATTATCTAAATTAGAATTATTATCTAATTCTATAGTATTATCTATTTCTAGATTATCTTCTAGATTAGATTCTTCTAGTTTTTCTAAATTACTATTATTAATAGTATTTAAAGTAGTATAAGATTTATAATTTTTACTAATACTAGAAGTAGAACTAATTACAGAGAATATACTAACTTTGTCTTTATAATAACCTTTAGATAATAGGTTATTATTAGAGTTATATATAAAGTAATTATCTTTATTAAAAGATAAAAAGTAATTTTTCTTAGTTATTAAACTAAGACTTAATAAATTAACTTCTAATTACAGTATATAAAGAACATTAGTTAATTTAACTAGTTTATTAGTACTAGTAAATTTAACTAAGATATCGCCTACACTGCTAGCTTTAATATTATTATTAGTATTACTCTACTTAATAGTAGTAATACTAGGTTTAATATTAATAAATAATTCTTTAATATAGTAGGTATATATAGTAGCGCTAGAATCTAAAATAAAGTCTATAGTATTATTACTATTATCTTTATTAACTATAGAAGAAGTTAAAATAGTTTCTTCTTTAGTAGTATTATTAATAGATTTATTCTTAATTAAATTAAGATATTTCTTAAAATAATTAGATTCTAAATATTCTTTCTTTTTACAATAATTACAAGTCTTAATATTATTATTAGACTTATTATTATTATTTTTCTTAGTAGTAGACATAGACATTTCTATATCTTTGTTATTACTACTTTTAATAGAATTTCTTTTATTATTATTATTATTACTAGTATTATAATTATTACTAGTAGAATAATTATAACTAAAAGAATTATTCTTATTATTAGAATTAGAAGTAGAGTTTTTATTCTTAATAGAATTAACTCTTTTACTTTTGTCTAATAATTGCGATATAATAGTATCTAAATCTACACTATTATTATCTATTCTAATAGTTTATGTAATTATAGTTACTATATATTTATAATCTTTATTAAGATTATTTAATAGCAAAGCTATAAGAAATTTATTAAGTAAACTAATTTCTTTAGCTTCTAAGCTATTAGCTAGGCGTTTAAAATTATTAATATATAATTCTAAATTGCCTTTATAAGAATTAATAGCAGTATTAATTAGTTCTTTACTAATTAAAAATTTACTACTAAATTCTTTAGCTTTGTATAGATTTTTTAGCATTTGCTATAATAAATAAGAATTACTAATATATCTAACTTGTAATAAAGGTCTATCTTCTAAAGCTAATTTAATAAAACTAGTAGCTTTAA
>NW_026250800.1:0-2068 GCF_024043175.1 Alternaria infectoria
AAGTATAATTAATCTAATTAATGGTTATATGCGTACTCCTAAAATAGAGGCTTTACATAGAGCTATCCGTTGAATTAATCAACATGATAATACGGACATACCTTGTTTAGGTTTAGATTTATCTCCTTTAGATAGTAATAGTTGATTGGCAGGTTTTACAGACGCGGATGGTAATTTTAGTATTGCAGTATATGATCTAAAGAAAGACGGAAACTTCTTAAGAACAAGAGTTCTAACTTCTTTTAGAATAGAAGTAAAGCAAGATTATTCTAGAGAAGTTGCTTTAGATCAAAGGGGGAGTAGCTATTTCAATATTTTAAGTGAAATGGCAGCCTTTTTTACTGTGAATCTTTACACTAGAGTCCGTAAAAAGGAAGATAAAGTATTTTATGCCTTTGTTGTAGTAGCTCAGAGCTCTCGTAGTTATGAGATCGTACGTAAATATTTTGATAGTTATCCTTTATATTCTTCTAAGTATATAGCATATAAAGATTGATGCCTAGTGCAAGATTTACATAAAGGAGGTTTAGATAAAGATAAATTGGATAAAATTAAAATTATAAAAAATAATTTTAATAGTAAACGAAAAGTGTTTGATTTCTCGCATTTGGATTCTTTAAATTTTGTTGAACTCAGCAAGTTCTAAGTTGCCGTGGGTAGTAGTAATATTACTCTTATTATATAACTATATGCGGGAAACCCCTAAAGTCTTTTTATAGGCATATTGTGAAAACAAAAATTAATTTGCGTACACAAACCTTAAATAGTAAAAAGAATAGATCTGTGTATCCTAGGCGTAAGCCCGAATACATTAATTCAACCCATTAAAAAAAAAAGGGATCGGATTTTATTTAAGTTTAATTAAATAGGTGAAAATGGACAATCCGCAGGAAACATTATATGTATATTTATTATACGTTGAGGATCCTCAGAGACTACACGTTATACCCCTATAACTAGGGTGAAGATATAGTCCAGTTATAACTGAAAGGTTATAAATACAATGAATTTAGATTACGCTACTGTATTTTCAGTCGCTCCTTATATGCATCAAGATATAATAACTTTAATAGGTATATGTTTATTAATAGGAGCGATGGCCAAAAGTTCTCAAGTAGGCCTTCACGTATGATTACCTATGGCGATTCCCTTAAAAGTCGCAAATGGTCAATTAATATTCGCTTATAACTATTATAATCTATTTTATTTAGATGTTAATAGGTTTAATAAGCAATATTTTAATAGAAGAATTAATAGTTCAATAAAAACACCTCATACGTATAAAAAAGATGTAACTACAATATCAGAAGTATTATATAGACAATATAGTACTTTCACAGATATAAATTTAAAAAAAATGAACAGTGAAGATTTTATAGAGTGATTTAGAGGTTTCACTGATGCGGAAGGTTGTTTTTATTTAGGTAGAAATAACAGTAAATATTTTAGATTTTATTTTCAAATTAAATTACATATAGATGATCAAAATGTGTTAAATTATATACAAAATACTTTAGAACTGGGTAAGGTTTATACTTCTAAAAATGAGGCTACGTTTGTGATAGTTAATAAAGAAGATATTAAAAAAATTCTCGATATTTTTGACAAAAATCCTCTTAATTCTACTAAACATCTTAATTTTTTATCTTTTAAAGAAGCATTTGAGATTTATTTAAAAAAAGATTTATGTAATAATGAAAGTTCATTAGTTTTCAATAAAAGAATTGAATATTTAAAAAATAGTATGAATAGTAAGAGAAACGATTTTAAGTTTTATGGATTTCATAATATACGAATAACAAATTATTGATTATTAGGTTTTGTTGAAGGTGACGGATCTTTTAATTTAGTAAGAAATAATGAATATAAATTAAGATTTGATATATCTCAATCCTCTAAGGATTTAATGTTAATGACGGAAATAAAAAATTATTTTAAAAAATTAGCCTTAAAATCACATGATAGTGAAATATTAGAAGAAAACCTTTATTTACAAAAACCGTCTAAAAATTCCTCTTTTGGTATGGTTAATATAACAATAAAAAATCAAATATACATAGCTAAGGTG
>NW_026250801.1:0-1953 GCF_024043175.1 Alternaria infectoria
GATTAGTTTTATCTGATTCTTCTATTAAATCTAAAGAAAAGAAAAATTCATCTAAATATAATATACCTAAGCTCAAACAATCATTCAAAGAAGTGTGATGAATATTTATTAAATTATACATTTGTTGTTTAGATTCAAATACATACAATAATGTAAAATCAGAATCAGAAGCTCCACTGTAAACATAGATAAATGTACCTCTTTGTTTACGAAGTCTATTTCTAATCTCTTCACTCATAGGAGTATGATAACCTGAACTACTTGCAACTAAGTCTACATTTAACGTAGGTTTTAATGTGTCTATAAAATATTGTTCTAATTCCACCACTTCTTCTAAACTAGAATTTTCATTCATAATATAAATGGTTAATTTTGTATCATTAAAACCATGTTTATTAAAATGGCGTAAAACTCTACGAGCTTTAGTTTTAAGTATAGAAGGCATAAAATAAGAAGATATTCCACGAGCTAAGCTAGTGGAATGGCCTACCCTCTAAAGACTCTCAAACATAAACTCCTTTTTGTTTTTTGGCTACTTTAGCTATGATATTTCTATTAGTAAAAGGATCTTTTACTATAATTTTATCATAAGAAAAAGGTGCGGACAAATTAGATTCTAAATTAATATCATTTTTACTTGAGGATTTTTCTATTAAAATTTCAGTATTATCCTTGGTTGTAAAATACAATTTGTTCTCGGGATAACTTATTCTTTGCGTGCATAATTCAGTATTTTGAGTACACTGTACTCTTAAATTAAATATATTTGTTTTTTCGACCATGAAGAATATCATTAATATAGCATGAGCTGTTATGATACTGTTATATAATTGATTATCTGCAATATATTGAACACCAGGTCCGCTAAGCTCCATTCTAATAAGTACAGAAAAAGCTGTACCTAATAATCCTGAAAATAAAGCAAACATTAAATACAAAGTTCCAATATCTTTAGCATTTGTTGATAAAAATCAACGTTCATATCACATACTAATAGATGATTTTAAATTTGTATTATTAATATTACTATGCCTATCTTCCAGATCCTGAATGATATGCATAAAAATTTACTTTCTCTAACTATTTCATTAATATTCAAAATATTAATGCTATATTAATTAATAACTTAAGCTTTAAATAAACAAGCTCAGTTTTTAAGTTCAAATTTATCTCGAATAAATTCTATCGTCTTGTCCTAATTAAAGCCTTCGATTTTAGAGCTTGCGCCTAATCCCTAATCCCGTTATCACGATTTGATTCGGGATACTGGGATAAAGCAGACTATTAATTAATATTATAATTCTTCTATTAAGAAGCAAGATATTATCCTAATATTTTTTTCAAGACTATGGAGGAATCGAACCTCATACTTAAGATCTGCAATCAAAGTGTAGACCTTCTACATCATAATCTTTATTATACTAATTATTTAGATATAATAATAAATTTGCTAGATGTAATGCTGCGCATGCTAAATATTAATCTGTAATATCAGTTGTTTTAATTTTATCTATCTCTATTTACTTGTGAATTGTTTCCATTATTTTCTTCTAAATCGTTTTCACGGTCTTCTTCTGAATCGCTTCCACTGTCTTCTTGTAGAGTATTTGTATCTGCATCACGTATTTCCTCATTTAAACTATCACGAAGTCTGTAGTTTTGATTATAAGAAGCTAGTAAATTTATTAAAGCCTTATCCCGTATCACTACGTGATTAGGGAGTGATACGTGGGGATTCGGGATTAGAAAAATAAATTTAATTTACTTTAAAGATATAGATGAAAATCTATATTTATCTTTATATAATTTACCTGTATCAATATATCTACCTATCACCCGACTACTTCTTCTTAAACCTAAGATTTCATGACCGTCTCCGTAAGTTGAATAAGGTGAACCTTTCATTTCTTTTAAGTCTAAGGTTGAATTACATTCATAAATATACACTGTAAA
>NW_026250802.1:0-1945 GCF_024043175.1 Alternaria infectoria
AGTAAACTCAGCATTTAATACTGTTCTTAGTTCATCATTTTTATTTAAATAGTTTCTTGTTCTTATCTCTTCTAGTAAAAGACTTTCTGCTTTATTAAGTTCTTTTAATGCAGAATTACGAAATTGATTTATACTAGAATAACACTCTCTAATTTGTACAGTTTCACTCTCTAATTTAGATAAGCCAGCTATTCTAGAATAATGATGATTTTGAATATCTATTAACTTTGAAGTAATTTGGTTAATTTCAGTCTTATTTTTTTCTAAAACACCCTTAGCAATATCATCAATTCAATTATATCTATTTATCATAGTCTCCGTTAAAGCTTTGTTCTGAGTTTTTAGTAGTTTTATTAAAAGTTTTTTTCCTTCGCCAGATGTCAATGTTAGATTATTTATAGGCATATCATTATATCCTCCAATATTTTTAGCTCAGGCATATAGAGATTCATTCAATACTCGAGTATCTTTCACCATTGTCTCAGCTAAAATATCATTAGTTACTTGTTGTTTTACTTTATCACTTATGTTATCACACCGTGCATCAGAGTTTTCATTATTTGATCCTGAATTTGATTCTTGTTTAGCATTTGACCTTTGTTCAGGATTTTTACCATTATCCATAGTAAGGATAGATGAATTTGAAAGATCCGTGTTACCAGAAGGTCCCATAGTTAATTTATCTAGAGATATAGAGTCTAATATCTCTTCTCAAAAACCTAAAACGAATAATCTAAATATAGCAGCTAAAACCCCTAAGAGTAAATCTTTTCAAATATTTAATTTAAAAATAAAATCTTCTAAAAAAATGATTTTTATATCAATAATCCCTCCGGGATACGGTATAATGTAAGTTCTCATAAAAAAAAAAAAGAAAAAAACGGTTAAACCTGTTAAAACTTTAGCTAAAGTAAAATGTTTTGTAATATTACTTCAATTAAATATTCTACTTTGTAAATTTGTTTTTATAAAAGGATGGGGTTTAACTAATATACTTCCTCGATTTAGTTATTTTACTTACAAGTTCTGTTACATTAGAAGATTTTACATTTAAGTTAGGGATTATTTGTCTGCTATCTATTTTCAATGCACTTTTACCTAATTCAAATATAAATCCTATAGTAATAACTAATGTAAATATTAATGCAATAATTCAACCGTAAATATCGTTAAAATAACCACTTAAAGCAAAAGGGAAAACTAGAGTAATTTCTAAGTCTAACACTAAAAAAAGAATACCGAATAAAACAAATTTTACATCAAATGGAGATCTATTTTGAGAGAAACTATGGAAACCACACTCAAAAATACTATTTTTTTCAGGATAAGGATTATGAGGAGCAAATAGTAAGTTAATTACTAAAAATAATGCTGCTATAATACAAACAAATAAAAAAAAGAAAGTTAAACTACTCATATTAAGAATTAAATAAAATCTGTACCAATATGGTCAATTGTGTTTATTATTTTATAAAAAATAATTCAACATATTTCTATGTTGTTCAGACTATGTCTTTATTACTTTTTACAGTAATATTGGAAGTTAATAAGGATTATTTCACCTTTAGTCGTTGAACGTCCCCGTCCTAAGGACGGGTTCCGCTGCAAGTTAGCAATTCAGATATTTCTGTTTGATTTTCTTGCAATTTATCCAATTATCTTGATTAAATAAAAAATTAAATTTTCTGTTTAATAAGGGGCAATTTGTAGCAAGGGTTGATTTTAAATTTATTAGAAACTATTTTCTATAAGAATTCATACTATTTTTGATCTCTAATATAATTTGTTTTCCTTGAGGAGTAAAATGATACTTTGATTCTATTAATTCAGCTGCTTTACATCAATCTTGAAAATCTTTATTCTTAATACCTTCAATATTATACTTTTTAAAGAAAGGAATAATTAAAGATTTAATATCTTCAAATTTTCTAGCTACGTATATTAC
>NW_026250803.1:0-1894 GCF_024043175.1 Alternaria infectoria
TACCTAATAAATTTCTTGTAGCTTTGCTATTAAATAATCTTAATAAAGATTACAAATATATAGTAACTATAATTACACAAACTATTAGAATAGATAATAATAGTGTAGATTTAGATACTATTATATCACAATTATTAGACAAAAGTAGAAGAGTTAATTCTATTAAGAATAAAAATTCTACTTCTAATAATAAAAATAATTCTTTTAGTTATAATTATTCTACTAGTAATAACTATAATACTAGTAATAATAATAATAATAAAAGAAATTCTATTAAAAGTAGTAATAACGAAGATATAGAAATGTCTATATCTACTACTAAGAAAAATAATAATAATAATAAGTCTAATAATAATATTAAGACTTGTAATTATTGTAAAAAGAAAGGACATTTAGAATCTAATTGTTTTAAGAAATATTCTAATTTAATTAAGAATAAATCTATTAATAATACTACTAAAGAAGAAACTATTTTAACTTCTTCTATAGTTAATAAAGATAATAGTAATAGTACTATAGACTTTATTTTAGATTCTAGCGCTACTATACATACCTGCTATATTAAAGAATTATTTATTAATATTAAACCTAGTATTACTACTATTAAGTAGAGTAATACTAGTAATAATATTAAAGCTAGCGGTGTAGGCGATATTTTAGTTAAATTTACTAGTACTAATAAACTAGTTAAATTAACTAATGTTCTTTATATACCGCAATTAGAAGTTAATTTATTAAGTCTTAGTTTAATAACTAAGAAAAATTACTCTTTATCTTTTAATAAAGATAATTGCTTTATATATAACTCTAATAATAATCTATTATCTAAAGGTTATTATAAAGATAGAGTTAGTATATTCTCTATAATTAGTTCTACTTCTAGTATTAGTAAAGATTATAAATCTTATACTACTTTAAATACTATTAATAATAGTAATTTAGAAGATCTAGAAGAATCTAATCTAGAAGATAATCTAGAAATAGATAATGCTATAGAATTAGATAATAATTCTAATTTAGATAATAATTCTAATTTAGATATTATTTCTAATAATAGCGAGCAATTAGTATTAAATAATAATACTATAGAACTATTACATAATAGATTAGAACATATTAATCTTAATACTATTAAAAAATTAAAAGATAACGCTTTAGGCGTAGATTTTAATTTAGAGAATATTTCTACTACTAGAGTTAATTTAGATAATTGTATTACTTATATATAAGCTAAATTAACTAAAAATTGCAATATAAAAGCGAGTACTAGAGTAGAAGCTTATTTAGATCTATTATATATAGATATAGGCAGGCCTATTAGGCCTAAAACCTTTAGAGGTTTTAAATATTATATTACATTTAGAGATAGTTTTACTAAATATTTAGTAGTAAAATTATTAAAAACTAGAAAAAATATTATTAATGTTATAGAAGATACTATAACAGAATTAGAATTAGAAGCTATAAATAATAACTTAGATTCTAATTCTAATAATAATTCTAGTAATTCTACTAGTAATAATAACTCTATTATTATATTTAATAATAATAAAGTTAAAGCTCTATAATTAGATAATAAGTTTAAATCTAGAGAACTAGATAGTTATCTAATTAAAAAAGGAATAAATACTAGATATTCTAGTTCTTATACTTCTAAGCAAAATAGCGCAGTAGAAATAATTAATAGAGTATTACTTAATAAAGTAAGAGCTTTATTAATTAATAGTAATCTACCTAAGAATTTATAGAGAGAAACTATATTAACTACTACTTATTTATATAATAGAACACCTAATAGTTCTATTAATTTTAAAACGCCTTATAAGTTAAAATATAAAGAAATACCTAATATTAATAATATTAGAATTTTTAGATCTTTAACTTATTATAAAGA
>NW_026250804.1:0-1884 GCF_024043175.1 Alternaria infectoria
ATATATAATTCTAAATTGCCTTTATAAGAATTAATAGTAGTATTAATTAGTTCTTTACTAATTAAAAATTCGCTACTAAATCCTTTAGCTTTGTATAGATTTTTTAGCATTTGCTATAATAAATAAGGATTACTAATATATCTAACTTGCAATAAAGGTCTATCTTCTAAAGCTAATTTAATAAAACTAGTAGCTTTAATAGCTTTATCTTGTAATAGAACTCTAGTAGCTTCGCTTAAACTAGATAAATCGTGTGCTATTACTTCTAGATAGCCTTCTTTAGTTAAAAGAGCTTCTATTTTAATAGACCAAATATTGTAATTACTAGATCCCTTTAATTTAGGAATTTTAAATATAGTATCTAACATTTTTAGTTATTAATTAAATAATTAATTAAATAATTAATTTTTAAATAACTAAAGATTTTATTACTTAAAAGTAATAAGATTATTAAACTACTTTAATAAAGTATTTAATAATAATAGATACAGAACAAAGACTATTTATATTTATTAATAATAATAAAATTATTATTAATAATATAGCCTAGGTCTATACCCCTTTCTTCTATATTCTTTTAATAAAATAAAAGAATTAGTATTATAAAAATACTAAATTATTCTTAGAGTAATATTAATTACTTATTACTTAGAATAATTCTAGAATCTAGGATATAGAAAATAGCAATAAAGCTAAATTTCTAATAGTAACTAAAGTAAAACTTTATTACTATAGATCTTTAATAATAAAGATAAAGTTATTATAGTAATAATAACTAAGATTGCAGACTTTTATTTTTTAGATAATTAATAACTTAAAGAATCCTCTCTTTTTCCCTAAGAGAGATTACAAATACTAGTATATATAAAGTAGAACGCGTTTTTAAGACGTCTTTTTATATATATAATTCTAGTAAAATAGATTCTTTAAGCTTATTAAAGCCTCTAGCTAGTTTGCTTTTAAAATAATATACGCGGGTAACTAACCGCTCTCTAAATAGAGAAAACGTATATAAAACTCTATTATCTTATATTCCTATAAGTAGAGCAAGCAGGGACTAATACTAGTAAAAGTCTTAGCTAATACTGCTATTTTATTAATATTTAATAAGAAGTACTCTAGTTTCTTTCTTATTAATTATTAATAATAATAACTAAAAGCTTTTTTTCTTATTATTATAAAATAATAATAAGTACTTTCCTTTTTATTATTAATTATAATAGAGGCTAATTAACTACTAAATAAAGATTATAAATCTTTAAATAGCTTAAAGTTAAAAAGGTACTATTATAATAATAGATAAAAAGTATAAGTCGAACTATATAGTTCTAAAATAGATATTTTATAAATTCTAAAGAATAACTCTTTTAGAATAAATAAAAATCTTTTTCTTTTAAATATATTAATTACTTAGAACAAGTAATAATATAAATAAAATATGTTCTAACAAAGCTATAAGCGCCTAGCTGGGCTTATAACCTGTAAAGAATAGATAGGTAACAAGAACTATTCTCTAATAATAGAATATAGCTTTGTTAGAACAAAGTAGTTAAATACTATAATAAATAGTATAACTAATAAAGATTTGCAATAAAGTAATTGCAGAGTAAATAATAGGTAAAAGGTAATAATATTGTTGCTAGGTAAAGAATAACTATAGAGAATTGCTATTTCTTTTATAGAAAATAGCTACTAGAATAATTGCGTAAATATCCGCCTATTTCCGCCTAAAGATAAAGATTTATAATTAAATCCGCTTAATTCCTAGATTTATAATCTAAGTCCGCTAAATCCTTCTTATCTTCTAGATTTATAATCTAGACTAGTACTAATTATATTAGTCTATGCGTTGTATTGCATAGACTAATAATTAGTTTATTACTA
>NW_026250805.1:0-1884 GCF_024043175.1 Alternaria infectoria
ATTTAGAGGATTTTCAGCGTCTAGTGTTGGATAAACGTAATAGTTATACTATAAAACATCCTGCCGCTAAAGCAATTTTAGCTGAATATAAAGATGATTCAAGTAAAAATAAAGTGTACTCTTCTTTAAATAGTTTAGCTAGTGATTTAAAAGGTGATCGTAAAATTATTAGAGATTATTTAAAAGGAAATAAGACAAGTTATTATAGGGGTAAATGAAAATTTACATATATAACTCCAAGTGATAATACGTAGCATAATTAAATTAAATTAAATTAAATATATTAATAAAGGCATGGCCGGGTAAAGTAGAAATATTTTACTTTCTTTTCACTATATGCTGGAACGTCTTTAGAGCCTTTGGAACTAGTACTGCAGACTTTCTTTTAGAGAAAAGCGGCAGAATACAGTAACATTTCAAAGGATTAGATAATCAGCCGGAAACCAAATATAGAAGGGCTTAATTTAGTATTTAACACTTTTATAGAGTAGGTTCCTCAGAGACTACACGTGAAATACCTTAGCATATGACCCGATAATTCATTAGCAGGTAAAGATATAGTCCGTGCGTTAATGAAAGTTAACGTGTAAGCGTATGCCGGCTTTAATAGGTGGATTCGGTAATTTTTTATTACCATTATTAGTAGGTGGGCCTGATATGGCAAAAAAAAAGGTTCAGCCTAGGGGTATAATAAATAACAAAAGATGTTACAGTACAAGTGCAAAAAACAATAACTTAAATTCATATCTATCAGGTTTATTTGAGGGAGACGGGCATATTTGAATACAAAATCCTGATGCTAGTGATAAAAAAAGACATAATCCTCGATTTTGTATAACTTTTAGTTTAAAAAATGAGCCATTAGCCAAAAAACTTTTAGATATTATTGGATCAGGTTTTATTAGATATAAAACTAAGGATAATGCTTGTGTATTAGTAGTTTCACCGGTAATAGGTTTAAAAAAAATAGTTTATTTAATAAATGGTGAATTAAGAACACCTAAGATACATCAACTATATAAGTTGATTGATTGATTAAATAAGCATCATAATACTAATATTGATAAGTTACCCTTAAAAGAAGGTTATTTAGCTAATGATAGTTGATTAAGCGGATTTATTGATTCAGATGGAAGTTTTTCCGTACAACATACTAAAGTAGAAAATAATGCCAAAAAAAGCAAAATATCTTGTAGATTAAGAATTGAGCAGAGAATGTTAGATCCTATAACAGGTAATAGTTATTTCAATGTTTTAACAGATATATCTAAATTTTTTCAGTGTAATTTATTAAATAGAATACAGAAATCTACAGGTAATGAGTATTATATTCTTTCAGCATCCAGTAAAAATTCTACGGAAATTTTGCTAAACTATTTAGATAAACATTGTTTATTCTCAAGTAAATATTTAGATTATAGAGATTGAAGAGAAATTGTATTACTAATGCTAGAAAACAAGCACAGTGAAAGTGTAGCAAATTCTAAGTTTAACGGATTAGATCTCAATGCAGAAGATTGAAAATATATTACGGATTTAAAAGCAGGTATGAATATTAATAGAACCTATTTTAATTGAGACCATTTAAATTTATTGTCTTCCTACGCTGAGGTTGTATCTAATTATTCTTATAATCGTATTGCTTTTACTGACCAATCAATTCAATTAAACACTAATTTTTCTTTAAACCGTCGTACAGAAAATACCCTGATAACTTCAAGTGGGTTAAATAAAATAAACCATAGAGAATATTCTACAGTTAATCAAAGCAGCCTATCAACTACCGTGGAGCGGAGCGCCCTAAAAAATACATGCAGATTAGATAATTTTTATGTATCAGGGTTTTGCGATGCAGATTCTTCATTTACAGTAAGTGTTTTAAGA
>NW_026250806.1:0-1864 GCF_024043175.1 Alternaria infectoria
AGTTATAAGATAATCCTTAGTTAGGCTTTGGAATATGGACAATCGCGGATCTAAATCAGTAATATAAGGGCGCAAGCCTTTTTATTGTTGTAAAAGAGCAACGAGCAGACGGCTATAGATATTTATAATATCATTGTAAATATTTAAGGTGTGCTCTAATTAATTTAGAAATAAGTTATGGTCAATTGTGTGTTAGATATAATCATGATTCACCATTAATTGGAGAGGTTGTTGCAAACCTTAATTCTTCAAGAGTTAATTCTCGTCGTAATTATTCAACATTTAAGAATAACGAGTTTAAACCACAAATAAATCCTGGATTTATCACAGGGTTTACCGATGCTGAGGGTAGTTTTATGTGTAATATGACAAGAAAACCTAAGTATAAAGCAGGTTGAGAAATTCAACCTGTTTTTCAAATTAAACTTCATGTTAAAGATTCTTCGGTTATACTAGGAATTCAACAAAGTTTAGGTAATATTGGAACTGTAGATATTAGCCAATCTACTTGTAATTTTAGAGTGAGAAAATTGCAAGATATAATACAACTAATCGAATTTTTTGATAAGTATCCTTTAATTAGTAGAAAAAAAGGGGATTATTTATTATTTAAAGAAATTGTATCTATTATCCAATTAAAAGAACATTTAACTACTGAAGGTTTTCAAAGAATAGTTAACATAAAAGCAACTTTAAATTTCGGTTTATCAAAAGAATTACAATTAATGTTTCCTGAAACTATTCCAGTTGCTCGCCCTTTGAGAGAACCATGTGTAATTCCAGATCCACAGTGAATATCTGGATTTACAGCAGGTGAGGGGAATTTCTCCGTTTCTTTAGATAAGGGTGTATTTAAGTCTCTTTTATTCAAAATCACTCAACATGAAAAAGACGAGGTATTATTAATAGCAATTAAAGATTATTTAAATTGTGGAAATTGTTATTTAAGAAAATTAGAAAACACGGCGGATTTTAAAGTTACCAAATTTTCTGATATTACTGAAATTATAATACCTTTTTTCAATAATAATCCAATATTAGGTGTAAAATCTTTAGATTATAAAGATTGATGCTTAGTTTCGGATATAGTAAAAAGA
The DNA here is from genome assembly GCF_024043175.1 of Alternaria infectoria. Lineage (NCBI taxonomy): Eukaryota > Fungi > Ascomycota > Dothideomycetes > Pleosporales > Pleosporaceae > Alternaria > Alternaria infectoria. The sequence continues at coordinate 1,098 of NW_026250806.1, forward strand.
AAAGAACATAAACTAGAAGAAAATGTTTTAAGAATAAAAGAAATTCAAAAGCACATGAATAGAGGAAGAAAAGTTTAATTAATACATTTTGCAAAATGTATGGACCTGGTTTAGCTATTAGTGATTTTAATTTAGGTATATTTTATATGTTAGCTGTTTCATCTTTAGGTACTTATGGTATATTATTAGCGGGGTTTCCATTTTTCACTTATTTACATACTAAAAATACTAAAAATACTCAATACACAAGGAGTAATTATCTTTCACAATATTTTAATAAATCTATTAAGAAAACTGTTAAGGTTTCTTTAGCTGGCGTATCCCAAAAATGTTTTATTCACACGAGCTTCAGCCGTAATAATGAGAGTAATAATTCTAATATAAATAAGGAACAGTTTATTTCAGATCTATTTAAAGATAGAATTGCCCCTGTTATACCTTTTGACCGAGATTTGATAAAGGGTTCTTGTTCAAATTATACAAATAAGATATCTAGAACTACATTCCTTAAAGATTGAGGTTCAAAAGCAGGTATTTATGTTATAGAGTATAAATATTATCCTAATATTTATTATATAGGGAGAACAAATCTTTTTAAAAAAAGGTTTTTTGAACATTCCAAGGCAGAATCTCGTAGTAAATTTCATCTTTTCATACGTCTAATCGGGATGGAACATTTCAATATTCATATTCTGGAGGTATGTCCTGAAACTAAATTAGGTGAAAGGGAAACTTATTACTTACAAAAGTATATTCCTATATTAAAT
>NW_026250807.1:0-1848 GCF_024043175.1 Alternaria infectoria
GATATAGTCTAAACAATAGTGTGAACTATTGAAGGTAATTATATATTTCGCTTAGACTATGTCAAGGCCACGGGTTAATTATAACAAATGTAGCCCTGTATATTTACATATATAATTATTTTAAAACAAAACATAACATTTTCAAAAACTATTTTCATAACTCTGCTGCTCAAATTCTTAATAATAAAAGTAATATTAATGATAAATTACTTATTTCTTTACCTAATTCTGTTAACGGTACCTTAGATTATTCTTTAGATACTAAATTTCTACAATGATTTGTGGGATTTACAGATGGAGAATGTAATTTTCATATAAAAACTACAGATTTAAAAGCGAATACATTTAAAAATGGACAATGTACATTTCAAATAGGTTTACATAAAGATGATCTTCAAGTATTAGAATATATTATGAATACTCTTAAATGTGGGCATATATCTAAATCTGGAAATAGAGTAAATTATTTTATAAATGATAAAAATTCATTATTAAATATAGTATTACCTATATTTAATAATACTAATCTTAATAGTTCTAAATATTATCAGTTTAAATTATTTGAAAAAGCAGTTTTGCTAACTAATGATAAACAACATTTATTGCCTCAAGGTAAATTGGATATTATTAACTATAAAAAAGAAATGCATGATATATCAGATAAATCTATTCCTGCTTCTAGAAGTAATAGTATTAATATAACTAAATACTGACTAGCTGGATTTATAGATGCTGAAGGTTCATTTTCTACGAATAAATACGTACCTAGATTTAAAATAGAAAATCATGTAAGGGAATTTGAATTATATCAAAAGATGAGAGAATTTATAGGTACAGGTAATATTAGGTTAACACCTTCTAGAATAGATAAAATAAATAGTAATCCTACTATAGTATTAGAAATAAATCAAATTAATGACTTAATAAAAGTTTTTATACCTTTAATTTATAACAAAGGTAATATTTTATTAAAAACCTTAAAACTTGAAGATTTTAAGTTGTGATTAAAATTAGTAGATATATATTATAAAGGTTACCATACTACAATAGAAGGTAAATATATATTTGATGCAATTAAATTGCATATTAATAAATATAGAATGACAAGTAATACTGATTTATTTAATGAACGTCTATCCATAGTTGAGATAAATAATTTATTAGATAAATTATATTTATCAGAAAGTCCTTATGAAATAAAACAAGAGGTAAGATATTATAAAAATACAGATAAATTAGTTAGCGATAGTACTAGAATAGTAGTTATTGATACTAATAATACTAGAACTATTTATGATAGTATATCTCAATGTGCTTCAAGTTTACATATTTCTAGAAAGAAAATAAAAGAATGTTTATTGACAGGTGAAAATTATAAAGGGTTTTGTTTTGTATATAATTAATATAAGTATTTATATTAACAACGGAGTCAATAGCAAGAATATCTTTTAATACTAAAGATAATTTGCTGCCGAGTATATTTTGTTACTGACAAATATAAAGGTTCAACGACTAGCTAATAAATATTATGTTATTTTGAGGTATAAGCTCTCAAAATAAAAGAATGGCATCAAACTCCGCTTATTAATTAATATTAATTTTAATGTTATAAAATAATAATAAGAAGACATAGTCTAACCGGTAATGTAAATTATCGTAATTTTTTGTTCACGTTATAATAGGTACACTTTTCTTAGGTGTAGCATTATGAAGAATATATGCTTACCATTTAACAAACCATCACCATGTAGGTTTTGAAGGAGGAATTCTATACTGACATTTTGTAGATGTTGTATGATTATTCCTTTACGTAAGTATATATTACTGAGGTTCTTAGTGTCTTCATAT
>NW_026250808.1:0-1770 GCF_024043175.1 Alternaria infectoria
TATTTTTCATTTTCATGTTTACATCCTTCATGACCTCCCAAATTCCCTGGTGCAGTTGAATTTGCCAAAGCTAACCCTCTAACATATAAAAGAGTAAAAAAAGACTTTAAAAGATTATGTTCTAATAAAGAAACTTACTACTTTCTTAAGAGATACTTTTTATTGAAGCAAAGGGAAACAAATGCTATGAAAAAAAGACATTATTCTACATATATAACCAAAAACATGTAAATGGTAGTTTAAGGCTCTAATTTAAGTTCAACTGTAGGAAATGGTCGTAACACATTCTAATTTATTTGAAGCTTTTAATTGATTTAAACAAACAATAAAACAACAAGTATAGGCTAGAAAAAGTTCTTTAAAGGTTAAAGGTAGTTTTTAGTTTAATTTTTGATTTTGCATACTAAGGTTTACATCCTATAGTAGGATATATTATAAAAAAGTTCTAGTGATAAATATATACTTTTTAAGAGTATAAATATATCGTTCAAGAAGGATTCACCCTTCAAAACTGATAATACCTACTTAGCGGTAATTATACAGAGCCGTAACAGTAGAGCAGCTACAGTTATTCCTCTACGGAGGTGTTTTTTATAACCAAAATATGCAAAATTTAAAAATATGATACAAAGATATAGTAGTAAATAATACTTATGGTTTACGTAGTTATAGCTCAAGTGAACAATTAAGTAAGGATTCCGCAAATTCTAGTTTTAATATAATTCCGCTAGTTATTTATGACAATGCTCAAGAAAATAAAGTAATTGCCATTAAAAGTAATAGAAAAAAGTCCGGAGTTTATAGATGGGTGCACAATAAATCAGGGAAAATGTACATAGGTTCTAGTGCAGATTTAGGGCAACGTTTTTCTAGCTATTATTCTTTAATTTGAATAACAAGTCAAGCTAAACGAAGTATAATATATAGATCTATATTGAAATACGGATTGTCTGAATTCAGACTAGAGGTAATAGAATATTGTAATAGTGAAGATGTCTTAAAAAGAGAACAATTTTTTCTTGATTGTTTAAACCCAGAATATAATATATTAAAAATAGCCGGATCTCGAAGAGGATTTAAAGTTTTAGACGAGACTAAAGCTAAAATTAGTAAAACTTTAACGGGACGTGTTCTTTCAGAAAGCGTTAAAATTAAAATAAAAGAATCCAGAATAGGGGTTAAACACAGCGAGGAGACTAAAGCCAAATTGAGGGAGCATTTGCTATATTTAAATAAAAATATATTAGCAGGAAAAAAAAGTATAAAAGTAACTATTCTTGACTTAGATACTAATGTTTTTACGGAATACTCCTCAATAAGAAAAGCGGCCGAAGCTGTGGGAAGCTATGCCCATAATATTATTAAATATGAAAACCTTAAATTAACTAAAAATTACACTAAACCTTTTAAAGGACGTTTCGAAATAAATGTTCTTAGAGCGTAATATAAAAATACATACGAGGAACTTTGTGGGGGATACAGTATGAAAAATGATTAAATAATTTACGTGAAAGCTCACGTTATAGTAAATTAAATTACCCAGAAAATTAAATTAATATCTAAACATAAACTAATAAACTTAAAGGGCTCCTTAAAAATAAATTATTTATTTTTAGAGGTATAATGGGGAAAATTACAAGGACATTTAATCTAAAAATTACCTCCTTTTGATTAAATCATTTGTAGCGGAGCTTAATTCGGTATATAAAAAGGATTAAGAACGTTCAACGACTAATGAGTGAGTTATACCAACAATAAGCTCAACACGAT